>NC_056627.2:329077109-329097109 GCF_002870075.4 Lactuca sativa | reverse complement strand
AATTGGAAGTGATAGAGGGAAGGAACAAAACAGAGGCAGTACAGATTATTTGGTTGATGGTTTATGGATTGCATAACATCATGATTAAGTTAGTGATACTGCAAAAAATGTGGCTAGATGAAAGATTCAAAATGGATGGCGATAGATCAAAAGAAGGTAAAAACTAGTTGTATTTTATCAAAACTTTATCTTTTAAGTGTGTTTATTGTGTGAAATTGTTAGATTTTTTGTGTTGAAGACATACTTGTGAACGACATATTTAAGGGATGTAAAAGAGAAAATCACATCTTCACACTAGGAGCTGCTGAAACAAATGAAGTTGTAATTAGAGGTGTATTAAGAGCTGAAAGACCAGAGTTGCTTAGTGTAATCATACAAGAAAGTTTGAAAAAGCAACCTTCCGAAAACCAAGCGTTACTTTCAAAAGTAATATTTTAGGTTTTACTTTTATTCATGCAAATTTACGTTTTTACCCTTGCTAAAGTAGATGTGTTACTTTTTGCCGTTTCTTTCAGGTGATGAATATGACTGAAAACCCCCATAATGATCATCTCCCATTGATTAAAGCCCGCAAGTGTGTAAAATCTTAAAAAAATAAGCTTTTTATTATCATTTTTTCACATATTTAACTTGTTTATATTATTATATTTTTTATTTTGATTTGTTTTAGGTTGTGTAACATGGATATAGTATCTTAGGAATAGGACCCAACTTCTAATTGAAGTTCAATGTCTACCTACTCCACCGATGATTCACTCATTGATTATGTCGGTTTCCCTATACCTTTACAAATTCAGAGCCTATATCCGAGAAGGTAAATTTATTCTTCACACTAAAATGTAACCGTTTACACACATACAAAAAAATATCTCACTACTCAATTCCTTGGAATTATAGTTGGTTAGATATTTATATGTGAATGCTATGTGGTATATTCACATGTGAATATTGCATTAGGATTCACATGTAAATATTACATGATATATCCATATCTGGATATAATATGACATATTCACATGTAAATCACAAGTGAATCATATAAGAATTATATGTGATTCACATGTAAATCACATGTAATTACTATATAAATCACATGTAATTAACATATTAATCATATGTGTTTCACATGTAAATCTCATTTGATTCACATATGAATTACATGTCATTGACATATTACTCACATTTGATTCACATATAAATCACTTGTGATTTTACATGTGAATCACATGTGATTTACACGTGAATCAAATGTGATTAATATGTAAATCACATGAGATTCACATGTAAATCACATGTGATCCACATGTAAATCACATCTGATTCACATATGAATCTTATTTGATTCACATGTGATTAGCATATGAATAATATGTGATTCATATGAAAATCAAGGGTAATTCACATATAATGTCCTATGTAAAAGTGATTCATTTGTGAATCGCATGTGATTCATATGTTAATCACATGTAAATCACATATGTATTTTGTGAGTGTTTTTGCATTAATCAGTTTTTTTTTTAATTTTCTTGTAGATTTGAAAGAAATTATGGTGAATTTTCAATAGGTGAAAAATGATAAATTAAAGAAAATATGGAAATATTAACGCGGAGACATGAAAACGCTTTGAAATTTTGTAGCAATTTTTGTTTTTTATATTTTATTTTTTATCAAATAAAATACTTATTCTATTGTGTTTATAGATTAGTAAATAAAATGAGTTTTCTTTTGATTTCCTTACAAATATTATAGTATTTGAAATATGCATATATGCATTTGTAAAAATATGCATATATGTACCTAAAATGTTGATTTTTTTTAGTTAAAAAATTATTGTATTTTTTAAATATTCCATTTTTTTAATTATTAATTTTTAAATGCTTTAACAAAAATTGCAGCTTTTAAAAAAAAATGTTTTTTCAATTTTTTTCAACAATTCAGGTAAGCAAGCTCCGAATCTCGTTTCTTCTTTCTTTACTCTGACTAAGCCTGTTCCTCGGGTACCACTTGCTAATCGGCTAACAGAACTGGTAACCGTTAACTGCTTCTTATCTTGTCTTTAACAAGTCATTCTAACTATCTCCTCTGTCTACGCTCATTCCTGTCTTTAGAAGAAGATCTCTCCGGTTGCTTCCTTCTCCTTGCTAAACTAGAAATGATCTCTTACGACTAGCATTGCGATTCACGCATCTCGCTGTAACAGCGTAAAATTTTCAAAAATAATTTTTCATTTTAAAACATTCATTCATTCATAAATAATGTCAAACACATTGTATCAAATGATAATATCACAAAACTTTTCCCCAGAATCTCTATAAAAACTCCAATGCGTGTGTGTACGAATCATGTCGGCGCCTTCCCGCGCTCATCACTAGTACCTGAAACACATAACACAACAACTGTAAGCATAAATGCTAAGTGAGTTCCCCAAAATACCACATAAAGCACATATGCCACCCAAGGCTATAATACGACCCTCTGATCAATGTGTCTCGGTGGGACCCTCCAGTCCCATAGCTCGTTGGACCCTTAGGTCCGGTCATAGCTCGTTGGACCCTCCGGTCTGGTCTACATCATCATACAACATACAAATATCACATAGCACATAATCTCATACATAACACATAAGACCCTCTGGTCATCACATAGTACCACTCTAGGTAACGTATAGTGAGAAGACTCACCTCGATGTCTCGGAAATATCTGACTCGGAAGAAGTATGATCTAGCTTCCGCCTAATCACACAAAGTAATACTCTCATAAATACAACTGTACTCAACCCTAAAAGTCAACAAGGTCAACGGTCAACTTGACCCGACTCGGCGAGTGCACAAGGGCGACTCGGCGAGTCTACACGTGTCCATTGACTCTCTTAGACCCTCTCTTGGCACGTCGAGCACTTCCCTGGACTTGACGAGTTCCACCTGGCATGAATCGCGGGGCCACCCCGACTCAACTCGCCGAGTCTCAAGAACAACTCGGCGAGTACCGCCCTGAACCCCAGTCCTCTAATCCCCTTCTGACTCACTGAGTTATCCCCCAACTTGGCAAGTCTACTCACAGAGCTATTCGTGTGAAACCCTCACCCTACTCGCCGAGTCTCAAGAACAACTCGGCGAGTTCAAACCATGCATCAACTCTATTGACCTCCTGGGGTCAGATCTGTGCCCCTAATCCACAGATCTGGCCTTCCCAAGCACGAAAGTCACGTAAAGCTCGAAACTTGATGCTTATATATTAACATAATGGCATCAAAGGGTGATTTAGTCCCAAAAATGGAAACCTAAGTCCAATAACCCCAAAATGACTCATAAAGCTCCATGGTTTAAAGTCTTTGGACCTCTTTGAGTCCAGATCCAAAGCACAAACTCGAGAGGGGACTAAATGCTCTACATATTCTTCTTCTAAAGGGTTTAAAACCCTAACTCTATGAATCAACACCCAAAACTGGAGAAGGTCCGAAGGAATACCTTAATATGAAGCCTTTGATCTCTGAAGACACTAGATTTGCACTTCCTTCAGCCTTCTTTTTCCTTGGTCACCTTCTCCTTCAAATTTCACCAACAAAAGATCAACAATGGCCTCTCTTCTCCTCACAAGCGATCTAGGACTCTCTCTAGGGTGTGGTAGCCGTAATGGACGGCCATAAGGGCCTTTAAATAGGTCTCAAACCCTGGAAATTAGGGTTTCATTAAACAGCATGGACTCGCTGAGTCCACTCATGAACTCGCCGAGTCCAGCTGTGAACTCGCGTATAAATCCGCAATCATACTCGACAAGTCTAGACGCCAATTCGCCGAGTTCCCCCACAAACCCAAAAATAAAGGAACAAAATGTCATACCTGGGAATCCGGGTGTTATAATTCTCCCCCACTAGAATCAGACTTCGCCCTCGAAGTCTCACTCTGTAAACAACTCCAGATGCTGCTCCCGCATCTCACGCTCCGGTTCTTAAGTCAACTCTGACCCTTTCCGATGCTGCCACTGGACCTGCACCAACGGCACTTCCTTGTTTCTCAAAACCTTGATCTTCCGATCCCTAATCGCCACCGGTCTCTCGGCATAATTCAGGCTCGCATCCACCTGAATATCTTCTAATGGCACCACTGTCGACTCATCGGCTATACACTTTCGCAACTGCGACACGTGGAAAGTGTCATGAATCTGACCCAACTCTGCTGCAACTCCAAACGATAGGCTACTCTGTCTACTCTTGCGATCACCCTGAAAGGTCCAATATATCGGGGCCCCAACTTGCCTTTCTTCATGAATCGGATCACTCCTTTCCAAAGAGAGACCTTCAGGAGCACAAGGTCGCCGACCTGAAACTCGAGCTCGGACCGGCGTCTGTCCGCATAACTCTTTTGACGACTCTGAGTGGTCAAAAACCTCTGCTTGACCTGCTGGATCTGCTCTGTCGTCTGAAGCACAATCTCGGTGCTGCCCATCACACGTTGTCCTACTTCTAGGGGTTCGAAACCTGCTCCCTTACAACAGCTCAAAGGGCGGCATGCCAATGCTCGAATGATGGCTGTTGTTATAAGAAAACTCCGCCAAGGGCAAGTAAGCGTCCCAACTCCCGCCGAAATCCAACACACATGCCCGGAGCATGTCCTCGAGCGTCTGAATCGTCTGCTCCCTCTGCCCGTCAGTCTGTGGGTGGTATGTGGTGCTAAAACGCAGTTTCAAACCCAATTCCTCATGAAACTTCTTCCAAAATCTGGAAGTGAAACGTACATCTCGATCTGAGACTATCGAGATCGGCACTCCATGCCGCGATACCACCTCTCTCACGTACATCTCTGCCAACTTTTCTGCGGAAGAGCTCTCACCGATGGCCAGGAAGTGAGCACTATTCGTCAACCTGCCCACAATCACCCAAATTACATCGACACCCCTCACGGTGTTTGGCAACTTGGTGATGAAATCCATGGTAATCTGTTCCTATTTCCATTCGGGAATCTCCAATGGTTGTAGCTTACCATGTGGATGCTGGTGCTCGGCCTTCACCCTGCGACAGGTCAAGCACCTCTCTACAAACCATGCGACATCCCTCTTCATACAGGGCCTCCAATAATCCTTCTTCAGGTCCAAAAACATCTTAGTGGCCCCGAGATGGATTGAGAATTTCGATCGATGAGCCTCTTCCACCAAAATGGTACGCGTTCCGCTCACAGACGGTACCCAAATCCGGCCCTGAAATGTCATAAGCCCTCGGTTGTCGGTAATAAATTCCGATACTAGCCCGACAACTCGCTCCCTCTTCTGACTCTCTGGCTTCACAGCCTCAGCTTGGGCCCCACGAATGGTATCCAACATCCATCACTGACAATCTCAAACAAACATCTCGAATTGGGGCGCCCTCCGCCCTACGGCTCAATGCATCGGCTACCACATTAGCCTTGACCGGGTGGTACAGGATCTCACAATCATAATCCTTGACCACGTCCAACCATCTCCTCTAGCGCAAATTCAGGTTGGGCTGATCCATTAAATACTTCAAGCTCTTGTGGTCCGTGTATATCGTACACCGAACCCCATACAGATAATGTCGCCAGATCTTGAGAGCGAACAATACTGCTCTCAACTCCAAATCATGAGTGGGATATCTCGACTCATGAGGCTTAAGCTGCCTCGATGCATAAGCAATCACATGCCCCCTCTGCATAAGCATCGCTCCCAATCCGGATATCGATGCATCACAATAAACCACAGAATCTTCCATCCCTTCCGGAAGAACTAACACTGGTGCTTCGCATAATTTCTGGCAAAGTGTCTCAAACGAGGTCTGCTGCTCCAGACCCCAAGAAAACGCAACACCCTTCTGGGTCAACTTGGTGAGTGGCACGACGATCTTGGAGAAATCCTTAATAAATCTCCGATAATAGCCGACCAAACCCAGAAAACTCCTGATCTCGGTGGGTGACCTCGGCACCTCCCATCTCATGATCGCCTCAATCTTGGCCGGATCGACCAATATCCTATTCTGGTTAACGAGGTGTCCCAGAAACCGAACCTCTTATAGCCGGAACTCACATTTGGAGAAATTGGCATAAAGTCTCTCCGATCTCAGAACTCCGAGGATCTCCCTCAAATGCTCCTCATGTTGCTCTCTGGATCTCAAATACACCAAAATGTCGTCGATGAACACGATCACTGAGCGATCCAACATCGGTCTGCACACCCGGTTCATGAGATCCATGAACACCGCCAGTGCGTTGGTGAGTCCGAAAGGCATCACCACGAACTCGTAATGCCCATTACGAGTTCGGAATGCTGTCTTCTGGACGTCCTCCTCCCGCACCCTCACCTGATGATACCCAGACCTCAAATCGATCTTGGAGAACCAAGATGCTCCCTGCAACTGATCAAACAAATCATCAATCCTCGGCAATGGGTAACAGTTCTTGACCGTTAGCTTATTCAGCTCACGATAATCAATGCACATCCGGAGCGAGCCATCCTTCTTCTTGACAAAAAGGATAGGCGCCCCCCACGGTGAACTGCTTTGTCTGATAAACCCCTTCCCCAGCAGCTCCTGAAGCTGCGTGGATAACTCCTGCATCTCCGGAGGCGCAAGGCGATACGGCGCCTTAGCGATAGGCGCAGCTCCTAGAACCAACTCAATACCGAACTTTACCTGCCTCTCCGGAGGCACACCCGGCAATTCCTCTGGAAACACATCCGGAAACTCGCGCACTATCGGAACCTCATCCACTGACTTCGGTCTCTCTGAAACAACCCTCGCATCCATCACATATGCCACAAATCCTCTACAGCCCTGCTGTAGACTCTGCCTCGCTCTGGCGGCTGAACAAAAAGCGTACCCCGCACGTGTACCCTCGTCGTGCACTGTAAGAACTCCCCCGCTAGGGTATCGAATCGTCACTAACTAACGCTCGCAGTCTATCACAGTTCCATATCGGCTCAACCAATCCATACCCACTATAACACACACGTCCCCTATCGCGATCGAAACCAGATCTATCGGGAACTCCACACCGAAGATCTCAAGGACACATCCTCGAATCACATCCGAAGCATACACCGCTCGCTCATCAGCTATGGAAACTCGCAGAGGCTGATCCAACGCCTCTCGACGGACACTAATATGCTGACTAAATGCTATCGAAACAAACGACCGACTCGCACCCGAGTCAAATAATACCAACGCAGGCACAAAACTCACAAGAAAAGTACCTACGCATATCATCATATAAGCATAAAAACTCAACTCAAATAAAATATGAAAAGAGAATACATACCAGCCACAACATCGGGCACCACGCGGACCTTCTCCGCGGTCAATTGAAATGCCCTCCCACGAGCCTTCGGGGCCTCGACTTTCACCGGCTGAATCTCGGTAGTCCTAGCAGCAGGCACAGATCCCTGTGCTGATCCCTGAAGAAGCTGCGGACACTCGGCCTTCTGATGGCCGGTCTGGTTGCAATGAAAGCAAACCGAGAATCCCTTGGGGCAATCCCTCGCGATATGCCCCTCCTTCCCACACTTGTAGCATACCCCGGCCCTGCACGACCCCTCGTGACTCTTACCGCACTTCCCATAAGTGCGGCCCTTCGTGCCTCCAGACCTCGAATTAGCGGGTTTAGCCCGCTTGGCTACCGGCTGAGACTGAGCCGGCCGCCGATCCATCCTTTGAGACTCGTCCTCCTCCCTGGCCTGAGTCTCCAACTCGATCTCCCTCTTCCGGGCATTTTCCTGGAGCTCAGAAAATGTCCGATAAGTCGAGCTCGCCACGAACTCCTGAATATCTCTCCTCAGCACACTCAGATAACGGCTCATACGAGCCCGCTCAGACAACACCTGCTCAGGGAAAAACATCGCCCTCTCATGAAACTTCCTGGTGATGAATGCCACAGAATCAGTACCCTGCTTGAGGGTCAAGAACTCCTGAATCAACCATTCCCTCTCCACCGGGGGAACATACTCCTCTCTGAACATAACGGTGAACCTCTCCCAGGTCACCTCGGAAATCTCAGCCAAAGTGAAGTTCGCTGTCACGAACTTCCACCAATCCTTCGCTCCCAGGCGGAGCTGGTTCAAGGCGAACCGAACCTCAAGTGCTCTGGACAAGAGCATGTATAGAAACATCCCTCGATGTCAGAGATCCACCTCATAGTGGCAATCGGGTCATGCATCCCGTCGAACTCTGGTGGTTTCGTGTTGCTGAACTCCCGGAACAACAACAAGTCACCTCCCTGAGGTCTGGCAGCAGCAACAGCAGCAGTAGCTGCAGCTGCAGCAGCCTCAGTCAATGCTGCGTACCACTCATCAAAAGTCTGAATCAACGTGGTCTTGATGTCCCCAAACATCTCAGGAATCTCAGCCCGAATGGCAGCAACAACCTCCTCATGAATCAATCGACGGATCTCCTCGTCGCTGACACCACTACTCTCAGGTGTGTGTCGAGTCCCAACCATGATGCTTCTGAAATACAACAAAAATTATCAGAGGCTCAATCGAGCATACACATACTCGATGACACAACCCTACTTGTCCTCCGTTGTCCAAAAGATTCTTACTTGGAATGCCCACTGATCCGGTGTCTCCAGTAGTACGTGCCCAATACTACTGACCACACCGCATCAGTATTCACTCCAAGTCCTCCTCCTTGGATCTTGAATTACAAGTACTCTACTCTCAAAACATCTCAGCAGCAGAAATCTCCTAGGCTAAGGCATCACAAATCAGGCCACTCTAGTCCTAATATGTATACCTAGCCTACTCTAGCATGCATAACATAACATATCGCATAACACATAAAGTAAGGGTACTTTTGGGGATTCACCGTTCGGGCGCTGGCTGATCGTACACACGTCTCTGCTCTGTTTGTCTCAAAACTCTTTTTACTCTTTTCAATAGTTTTACTTCATTATCAAAATTTTTCCTCAAATCCTCAGTTTGAGTTCAGATACGCCCGAAGATGCATCTGAATCCCTCAAACCAAGGCTCTGATACCAACTTGTAACAACGTAAAATTTTCAAAATAATTTTTCATTTTAAAACATTCATTCATTCATAAATAATGACAAACACATTGTATCAAATGATAATATCACAAAACTTTTCCCCAGAATCTCTACAAAAACTCCAATGCGTGTGTGTGTGTACGAATCATGTTGGCGCCTTCCCGCGCTCATCACTAGTACCTGAAACACATAACACAACAACTGTAAGCATAAATGCTTAGTGACTTCCTCAAAATACCACATACAGCACATACGCCACCCAAGGCTATAATACGACCCTCTGGTCAATGTGTCTCGGCGGGACCCTCCAGTCCCATAGCTCGTTGGACCCTTAGGTCCGGTCATAGCTTGTTGAACCCTCCGGTCCGGTCTACATCATCATACAACATACAAATATCACATAACACATAATCTCATACATAACACATAAGACCCTTTGGTCATCACATAGTACCACTCTAGGTAACGTATAGTGAGAAGACTCACCTCGATGTCTCGGAAATATTTGACTCGGAAGAAGTATGATCTAGCCTCAGCCTAATCACACAAAGTAATACTCTCATAAATACAACTGTACTCAACCCTAAAAGTCAACAAGGTCAACGGTCAACTTGAGCCGACTCGGCGAGTATACAAGGACGACTCGGTGAGTCTACACGTGTCCATTGACTCTCTTAGACCCTCTCTTGGCACGTCGAGCACTTCCCTGGACTCGACGAGTTCCACCTGGCATGAATCGCGGGGCCACCCCGATTCAACTCGCCGAGTCTCAAGAACAACTCAGCGAGTACCACCCTGAACCCGAGTCCTCTAATCCCCTTCTGACTCACTGAGTTATCCCCCAACTCAGCAAGTCTACTTATAGATCTATCCGCGTGAAACCCTCACCCTACTCGCCGAGTCTCAAGAACAACTCGGCAAGTTCAAACCATGCATCAACTCTATTGACCTCCTGGGGTCAGATCTGTGCCCCTAATCCACAGATCTGGCCTTCCCAAGCACGAAAGTCACGTAAAGCTCGAAACTTGATGTTTATATATTAACATAATGGCATCAAAGGGTGATTTAGTCCCAAAAATGGCAACCTAAGTCCAATAACCCCAAAATGACTCATAAAGCTCCATGGTTTAAAGTCTTTGGACCTCTTTGAGTCCAGATCCAAAGCACAAACTCGAGAGGGGACTAAATGCTCTACATATTCTTCTTCTAAATGGTTTAAAACAATAACTCTATGAATCAACACCCAAAACTGGAGAAGGTCCGAAGGAATACCTTAATATGAAGCCTTTGATCTCTGAAGACACAAGATTTGCACTTCCTTCAGCCTTCTTTTGCCTTGGTCACCTTTCCTTCAAATTTCACCAACAAAAGATCAACAATGGCCTCTCTTCTCCTCACAAGCGATCTAGGACTCTCTCTGGGGTGTGGTAGCCACAATGGACGGCCATAAGGGCCTTTAAATAGGTCTCAAACCCTAGAAATTAAGGTTTCATTAAACAGCGTGGACTCGCTGAGTCCACTCATGTACTCGCCGAGTCTAACTGTGAACTCGCGTACAAATCTGCGACCATACTCGGCGAGTCTAGACGCCAACTTGCCGAGTTCCCCCACAAAACCCAAAAATAAAGGAACAAAATGTTATACCTGGAAATCCGGGTGTTACACTCGCACAACCGTGCCTGCGATGTTAGTGGTGAATAGTCTTGTATATTAGCCGTCTCACAGGTTCTCATTAGCAAGGATAGAGAGACAAAAGGATAGCTTCGAAAGTAGGTAGGCTAGGGAGATGCTTAAATCGGGGCTGGATCGAATTCCTGTAAGACTTCTATCCCTTTTCTATTTCTTTCTTACTAGATTCCCCTGCTTTCTATAAACAAAATTAAAAATCTGCACTTTTAAAAAAATTGAAAAATATTAATTTTAAAAAAATATGAAAATTGGATTTATTATGTAAATTTTTAGACATTTCTACTAATATTTCCAATAACACAAAAAATTAAAGATTAAATGAGATTGATAAGATGACAATTATGCCCTTAATGAATTAATTTTGATTTAACGCTTCACTTTTAGTTTTCGGGTTCTCGGGAAACTATTAGTTCTCAACCGGTCACACACACACACACACACACATATATATATATATATATATATATATATATATATATGTGTGTGTGTGTGTGTGTGTGTGTGTGTGTGTGTGTGTGTGTGTGTTAAAAAAAGTTGTTTGTCGGTACCAAATCGATCGGAAAGTGACTAAATATTAGTTGGTCTGGTTGGAAAAAAATTAGGAGCCTATGACTAGTATTATAGCGAGCGAGAATTTCATGTATGTTCTAAATATACAACAAATATTATATATATATATATATATATATATATATATATATATATATATATATATATATATATATATATATATATAGAGAGAGAGAGAGAGAGAGAGAGGGAAGTTCAATCGAGAAAATAAAAAAGATTGAAAATGAGGGAATCATTCTAAATCACTCAATTATTTTTGCCGTAAAAGCCTCCATCGTACCAGCGGAGATGGGAAACAAATACACGTGTGTTTTCCAACAAAACATTTTTCTTTAAACTATGGTAATCATTACACTAATATATATAAAAACATAGTTTTTTCGGTTATTTTATTTTATTTTTAACGAGCTATTTTTATTGAAAAATGATTTTAAATATATCAAAATTCATAATTTTTTATTCTTTATAAATAGACATCCATATTGATATAGTTTTAAAATAAAATAAAATATTTATTTTTTTTCTTAGTTTCAGCTATCGTTACTCATAAGTAAATAAAAATGCATCAGATTTTTACTACATTACATTCGTTATTCACTTATAAATAAAAAGTATGATTAATTTTTTATTTACAATTTAAGTATTATTCATATATGAATATATCATATAATAAACATAGTATATTCATATTTAAATATTAGAAGATGCATTCACTTGTGAATATTACATAGTACATTCACTTGTGAATATTACATGACATATTCACTTATTAATATTATATGATATTTTCATATGTGAATATTACATAGTATTACATTGTATATCACATATGAATATTACACAATATATTCAGTTATGAATATTACAAGGTGTTTTCATAAATGTTTTTATATGTTATTCACATATGAATAACATACAGACTTGCATGTTTATTTTGTGTTTTAATAATCATATACTGATTCAGGTGAGAAAACATATTCATATGTAAATATAACATGGTAATTTAGTTATGCGTTTCATCAAACAGTTGAAGTGCATACAAGTTAACTTTTTTAAATATTAAAAACATGATACTTTGGCTATTTAAATCTTACAAAATAGTAAATTGATAATGAATTATATGAAATTTTTCAAAAAACAACAATTTGATCTTTTTCTAACCTTAAATTTGAAGTTTTATTTGATGATTAATGGTGAATGAATGATATGAAGTGGATTTTTTTGTTGATTATCGATGATGTTGATCTAATTACGCTGAGAGTATAATTAATCGTAGATGTTGAATATATGATCGTATTAAAAAAGAATTGAAGGTTGGATTAAAAGTACCAAAAACGAATTTTTGTTGTCAACGGTTGAATGGTGTTGATAAATGTGTTATTGACGAAGATCAATGATTGATTAACATTAAATGATGTTGATGAGGGTTTAATTGAAGAAATTTGGATGATTGTTGAAGGTTGGAGGATAAATTTGGATGATGAACAATCGATTAGGAATAGTTCGGCCTGGCCAGGCTCCTCCTATAAATAGAAAGCGAGACCTCCGGGTTTTGTTGCTAATTTTCATTTCCTTCACCCCTTATACTTTCTCCTATATTGCAAGAAATATCCCCGAAGTCTCGATATCATCCCAACACCCGAAGCAAGTCCCGAAGCCTCAAGGATCCCGAGAAAAAGAGTTTTCGTGCCAAAACTCTACCCGTGTGAAACGCGATTTTTGAGAAAACATCCCGGTTTCATCGAAGAATATTACTTTAAAGAGCCCTAGTGTTGTCCGATCATCGTCTTATCAAGTGAGTGTATATTCATTTTCTTCTAACACATAGATACGAAGTATTCTCTATAAAATATGTGTTATTTGTTTATATATTATTTGTTTATTTGAGATAAGTGTTGAATGAATGTTTTATACACGTTTTAAGTTGTATATGTATTTTTTTTTTATCTACAAATATGTTGGGTGAAACATGGATAGATAGTTGATGTGTGATTAAATAAAATGATCAGAGGCCTCGATGCTGTTGCTGATTCAGTCATCTAGCGGAGTTTAGATGACGACCACAGACTTTTCTAGACAGTCCAGTGGAACGCTGGATGGCTCGCCACATGTATGTGTTATTGAAATTGGGTGTTTAATTGTTGTACTCCATCCCCCACATGGTTGCCTTATTTGACATAAATTTCTGGGAAACCCCCAAAGCAGTGTTGTCGCCCCGCTGAAAATCCTTAAGCTAGGTCCCTTGTGATAGTTGTTTTAGGGATGTAAAATGAGGATAACGGGAATGGGTAATTGGGTTATTGTTGGTTGATGAAATTAATATAATTATTTATTGTGGGTTGAAAACCCTATATGCTCACCAGGCTCCCAAGCCTGACCCACTCAGTTTTCTTTGTATTACAGGTAGTCGCACCAGAGCATAAGTTGGATGAGTTATCCAGATATTTTGGATTATAGACCAGTAGTTGTAAATAACTGTTGTAAGGTCTATTTTGTACTGTTTATGCTTTTGGTCTGTTTCGGAACATGACATCCCGAGATTTTGTTATATAATGAAAATAAATTTCTTTAAGAAATGCTTTCATAAATTTTTATCATATTTTGTTTTGGGAACAAATTCCACAAATTTTTTAATCAAAGGAATACCCTGTATTATTTTAAAAGCATAAATTAAATTGGTCTTTTATGGCCGTAAATTTGGGGATGTCAGACACCAAGATGTATCAGGATTTGAGGCTTAGTTACTGGTGGTCATGCATTAAGAGGGATATATTTGGGTTTATCAAGAGGTGCTTGACCCATCGGATGTTCAAGGCCGAACATCAGGGGCCGCATGGCAATTTGCAGCCATTACAGATTCCCGTGTGGAAATGGGAACATATTACCATGGATTTCAACACCAAGCTACCTTGGACAGCTAAGGGGCATGATGTAATTTGCATGATAGTGGATCGGTTGACAAAGAGTGCCTACTTCTTAGCTATCTACGAGAGCTCATCGGCTAAGAAATTAGCCCACTTGTATGTTCGTGAGATTGTTTCACAACATGGTATTACGGTCTCCATTGTATCAAATTAAGATGTTAGGTTCACATCCTGTTTCTGGCAGAAGTTCCACGAGGAATTGGGTATGATGTTGCATCTCAGCGCTGCTTAACATCCGCAAACGGACGGTCAGAGTGAGTAGACCATTTAGACACTTAAGGATATGTTGGGAGCTTGTGTTATTAATTTCGATGGGAGTTGGGACTCCTACCTTCCTTTTGTTGTGTTTTCTTACAACAACAGCTTCCACTCCAGTATCAATGTGCCACCTTTCGAGCTCCTCTATGGGAGGAAGTGTCGCACCCTAGTGTGTTTAGGAGAGGTCAATCATAGGGTCATGGGAAGGGCTAAGGTATCCTTTCAGACGTCTGAGCTCATCCAGCAGATTAGATAGAGACTGTAGACAACTCAGAGTCGGTAGAAGAGTTATACCGATAAGCATCGATCCGAGTTGGAGTTCTAGGTTGGGGACAAGGTCCTACTGAAGGTATCACCCTAGAAGGGTGTAGTACACTTCAGGAAGAGGGGCAAGTTGGGTCCCCGATATATTGGACCGTTTTAGGTGGTAAGGGTTGGCAAGGTAGCGTACATATTGGATTTGCTTGAGGAGCTCAACGAGATCCACAACATTTTTCATGTTTCACAGCTTCGAAAGTGTGTGGCTGATGATTCGACAATTGTTCCCTTAGGGATATGTAGGTTGATGATCTCCTAATTTATATAGAGATACCAATGGCAATACTTGATCAAAAAACAAAGACCTTGCGCAACAAGGTGGTGACCTTAGTCAAAGTTTTGTGGCAACATCATAGGGGTTCCGAATGGACATGGGAACTCGAATTAGAGATGTGAGAGCATTTTCCAAAGTTTTTCACAGCAGTGGACTTTGAGGACAAAGTCTAATTCAATTGGGGGAGAATTTTAACATCCCGATGATGAGGTATTTCGAATTTAAGCCCAAAGTATTAAGAGTTATTGCATTTTAGCCTTTGTGTATGAGAAAGCTTGCAAAATGGCCCATAGTGGCATTTTTGTAAATTTAGGTTGAGGTCAAGTATGTTGGGTATACATAGCATATATGCGAGATCTTCAAACCCTAATTTATAGGGTTTGGACCCTATATAAACATCTTTAACTCTGAAATGCTCACTCCTTCACCAGCCTCCAACATTCATTTCGTCCATTGCACCCTAATCTCTTGTGTGTGCTCTTTTGAGCTCAAAAGTGTATGTTTATGGCGCCTTTGAAGCAAGGTGAAGAAAGAAGCACCGAAATGGAAGATCAAGACCTTATAGATCTACCTACAGCTCACCTCCAAGCTTCATTTTGAGGTATAAAGTTTTGAACTTGATGATCCTATCATTAGATCTTACTTATGTTCATAGTTCATACTTATTAGCCCATATTCATGGTTCTTATGGGTATGAGCTACCCTAGACCCAATGAATTGTCCTTCTGGATGTTTAGGGAGTTTGAGTGATAAAAATATGATCTCGGCTCTTAGTACTTCGCCATGCATGAGTTTGGTTGTCTTAATGGCTAAAGATGTTGGGCTTTTTAGTATTAAGCACTTGATGGCCATGCAAGATCATAAAGTTGGAAACTTTATGGTCAAGGACAACATTTGGGACTTGGATCTGGTTTTGGACGAAAAGTCTTAAGGTTTCCCTTTTGAGAAGGGATTGTTGACCAGGTGCATATGTTGGGCGTACCGAAGGGTACACTGCGCGTCGCGGTCTTCACCCTGACTCCTCGGTCAAACAAAGTACGCCCCACATACATTTATGTACGCCCCTGCGTACGAGGTTAGGTCGACTCGGATGGGTTGAGTAAGTTGGTTTGTTGAGTTTGACCAGTTTTGACCTAAGGGGTATTTTGGGTAAATTGATATTAATTTTAGATTGGTCAATGTTTTGATTATTAGGTGTGGGGTAGAGCTGATTTTCGGAGCAGAGATTTATTCAGCTTGTGTTCGGATAGAGAGGCGAGTTTTCCTCACTGTACTCGTGGGTCGAAGGCATCAATGTCGGCCAACTAGATTTTGTATCCTGGTTGTAGGATAGTGATATGCTAGTATAGTATTGTTTAGTAGATTTGTACGGTTATCTGTATTTGTTGGGTTGAGTCAGTTGGTTTGTTGAGTTTGACCAGTTTTGACCTAAGGCGTATTTTGGGTAAATTAATATTAATTTTAGATTGGTCAATGTTTTGATTATTAGGTGTGGGCTAGAGCCGATTTTCGGAGCATAGATTTATTCAGCTTGTGTTCGGATAGAGAGGCGAGTTTTCCTCACTGTACTCGTGGGTCGAAGGCATCAATGTCGGCCAACTAGATTTTGTATCCTGGTTGTAGGATAGTGATATGCTAGTATAGTATTGTTTAGTAGATCTGTACGGTTATCTGTATTTGTTGGTTTTGTGTTTATGTTAGTTTGTCACATATGTTGATATATTGTGGTTGGGTTGAGGTGGTCCTGTTTCGTGTTGTAGGCCAAGATACTCGGGGTGGTCTTGATATGTTGTAGGCCAGGTGAGGCGGTCCAGTCAGGCCGAATTCACGTAGAACGGTACAGATAGGCTGTAGGCCCTGCAAGACGGTACTGTCAGACTGAAGGCTCACATTTAGATGCTTTGTTTGTTATGTTGTGTAATGGTACTATGAGAAACTCACTAAGTTTTGGCTTACAGTTTTAGTTTATTGTTTCAGGTACTTCTGATGATCGTGGGAAAGTGAATGTCTGATCGTACACATCTTCCTATTTTCATGATATGGATTTTTGGGACACTCTGATATGACTTTACTTTTGAAACAATGGTTTTTTTGTAAACAATGACGATCAATGGTCCTTTTTAAAAATTTAACGTTTTTATGATTTCTAAAGTGTTACATATAAACTTGAAATTAAAAAATCTAATCTATTTAAAAGAAAATATTAATTTAATTTAACAAGTAAAAAGGTTGGGGCCGTAGAGTGGATTGGTGTGAGCCCAATGGATAATTTGGCTTTAACTTAAAACAAAACATCAACAAGCAAGTGGCAAGTGGCAACTATGACTATGTAGGGGTCACAACGCAACCAACGCCTACATCTGCCACGTGGATCTTTCTAAACCTCACAAACCTGTTACTTCCATTCCATGTAACGTGATATGTTTAAGCATGCTTATTGGTTGTAAGAAATAGTGGATCTTGGAAAGAAAAAAAATAGTTGCTCCATTTCCCACATTCACAACATGTATACACATATACTGCATCCACATGCGTTTATGTCCGTACATTTCGTTGATTTTCAACGTTTTATGAACAAAAAAATTGTAAATATAACTTTTATATATATATATATATATATATATATATATATATATATATATATATATATATATATATATATATATATATATATATATATATATATATATATATAGTACTACAACAAATAACAAATGGGTAAAATATATAAAAGATAATAAAAATAAATAAACGATAATATAAAATATAGTCTCCACGGGTACATCAAACATAAACATAAACACAAACACACACACATATCTTTACTAACTTATAAAAGAAATCCTACTATTTCTATAAATAGATCCAATAAAATAATATTATTTTTAAGACGTTCAACTCTCTAAACGTAAAGTACAACTAATCATGAATAAAATAATATTAAATTTTAATTTGATTACCTTTGAAATCTTATCTCTTCCAAAAATTTGACCCGATCTCTTATCCAATTAAAATAAAACAAATAATCCATTATATAGGCCCTTTTATTTGTAATTTTTTTAAGCTTTATTTATTATTTATGCCCTCTAATCGAAATTGACCAATCAGCTGTAAAATCAAATATTTTGTTTAATATTAAGAAAAAATATCTATGTATGATTTATGACTAATAGAAAATTAGTATTCAATTTGTTATTCATAATCCATGAAATATGGTTGTATTAATTTTATTATTTTTCGGTTTAAAACTTTAGATAGTAAAGTGCATAATAGGATATATCCGTTTAGACTTATCTGTATCAAGCAAACCGGGTTGTTAAGATTAACTTTGATTCTCCCTTTTATTAATTTTATCAATACCAATAAAGGTATAAGCAAGTCACCTCGTATGGATGTGTCCTGATTTCTAAAATGAAGGACTATAAACGTACACTACACACCAAAATATTTATTTTCTTTTGTATTGCGAGGGTTACATTTATTTGTTGTCGTAAAACCGATCGATAACAACATGCATATGTTTTGTGTTACTTGAAATTTAACATGTTTCCGTATAGAACTTATTGTCGAATGAGAAACTATTTTTCGCCGCCGCTTTGCGCAGGTCTACGGCTAGTATATATATATATATATATATATATATATATATATATATATATATATATATATATATATATATATATATATATATATATATATATATATATATATTCCGGTTCCTGTGAGAACTCATTTTAAACTTACGACTCGTGAGGACACCCTAAAAAAATTTTAAAAAAATCTAAAAAAAGCAAAAATCATAAAATCGAGCAAAGATTTATGCCGAGAGAAAAAAAAATCTGCATCATTAAAATTGATCCATGATTCAATTTTAATTTTTTATTTTGCATCATTATGATCCATGATTCAATTTTAATGATCCAAATTTTTTTTCAATGTTTTTTTTCTTACGGACATATATTTATGCTCGATTTTATGATTTGTATTTTTTTAAAATTTTTTAAGGTGTCCTTACGAGTCATCACTTTAAAATGAGTCATCAACCGGTCATGTTTATATATATATATATATATATATATATATATATATATATATATATATATATATATATATATATATATATATATATATATATATATATATATATATATATATATATATATATATATATATATATATATATATATGCCCTCTTATGACATGGGCTATTTGCGTTCTCTCCCAACTTGCACCCTTCGAAGACATATCTGACATAAGTTCATCCATATATATTCTCGGTGTCAATTCCAAGATTAAATTTAAATTAAATTTAAAGGTATCCAATTTCATTGAGATAATAAAATTAATATGTCGAGAAAGTTTGGTAACCAGTTATATTCATGTTTTATAAAATATTTAATATATATATATATATATATATATATATATATATATATATATATATATATATATATATATATATATATATATATATATATTTATATTAAATTTTTATTTTTAAAAAAAACTCATGTAATATATGTCACACCTATTATATATATAGAGAGAGAGAGAGAGAGAGATCAAATGAGAACACCTAAAAGGTTGAGAACGCGAGAACAGTTCTAGACCAATCATTTTATAAGGGTATATTAGTAACTTTATATAAACATTAATTAATGATTTCCTAAAATCTAGGGATAATGATTTTAATTACCTAACAAAATTAATATTTCCTTTTTGTTAATGAATTATATATAAATATTTTTTTTATGATTTTTCCCAAAAATTATTTATGACTGTTTCAAACAAAATCACCTAAAAAAATTAATATTTCCTTTTATATTAAATCTGAAAAGAAAATCTTAAATAAATATTATTTTCTACTATTTCACGTTTTTTGTTTTTCAAAAAAAAAATGAATAGAAGTTCAATCCCAACTCAATGCACTTCCAATCATAAATGAAAACACATCAAATTACAAATAATTCAATGTATTTT